>NC_056749.1:240413606-240451106 GCF_019279795.1 Protopterus annectens | reverse complement strand
AAAATTGCCAAAGATTCCAAAAACAACCACAAGCCATTATATAACTATGTCAAGAATCTAAATGGCAATGCTCAGATCTACTCTGAGCTACAACAGAATGGCCCACCATGCCCCATGATACTGATCCCAAGTATATTGCCAATATCTTGGCAGATCGATTCAGTGCCAACTTCATCCCCCTCTCACCCCCTAAATGGCCCATCTCAATACTGGAAGATTGCCAAATTCCGGTAATAACGGCCACACAGGTAAAAAACGCACTCTCCAAAGCTAAGAATACAGCATCCATGGGACCAGATGACATCCCGGGCTGTGTACTACATGAACTACAAAATGAACTGGCACCTCACCTAAGTGTCATGTTTAATCATACCCTCACCTCAGGCTTCATGCCCACTGAGTGGCGCACAGCTACAGTTATCCCACTCCACAAGGGGGGATCCCCTCGGATCCCGGGAACTACTGCCCCATCAGTCTGACGAGCCTGATCTGCAAGGCCATGGAACGTATTATGAAACTTATATACAAAGACACTGGCAACCTTAAAACACTGGACCCCACCCAGTTTGGGTTCGTGAAGGGCCGATCTTGTCTTATGAACCTTATTGACTTCTTCAAATCAGTCTACAGTGCCATGAATGAGGGTAAGGCAGTCGACACAGCCTATCTGGACCTCGCCAAGGCCTTTGACACCATCCCCCACTCTGGAATCATAGATAAACTTACTAAGCTGGGCAGTAATCCCTACATCACTCGATGGGTTGCCAACTGGCTTACTGACAGAACCTATACTGTAAAAGTAGCTGACTCCAAATCCAGCTCCAGACAAGTGACAAGTGGAGTACCTCAGGGTTCAGTCCTGGGACCTCTCTTGTTTGGCATCTACTTCTCTGAAGTACAGGCCAACACTAAGGAACTCTGGCTAACAAAGTTCGCAGATGACTGCAAACTGGGAGCCATTATTGAATTCCCAAATGATGTGGATACTCTACAAAAGGGCCTTACAGAAACAGATGCTTGGTGCCAGAGCCATGGGATCAAGCTCAATGCCAAGAAATGTACAGTTATCCCCTTTGGGAAAAAAACATGTACCTGTGAATTATCACATAGGTGGCAGTACACTAAACACCAAAAGTGTGATAAGAGACTTAGGGACACAGGTGGACAGTGGTCTCACCTTCAATAACCACATCACCACAACAGTCAGAAAATCCTTCTATGTGGCACACCTCATCACTAAGGGCTTTTCATCCAGAAAAAAAGAGGTCATTGTCCCACTGTACTCATCCCTCATTAGACCCATTATAGAATACAACGCCCCATTTGGTATGTACCTCTCAAGACATCTGCAACAACTGGAAATGCCGCAGAAATACCTCACTAAAAGAATCACAGGTCTAAAGCAGATGCCCTATGCTGACCACCTTAAAAAACTCCAGCTATACTCTGTCGCATATAGTCTACTCTGAGGCGATCTCTGCTTAGCATACAAGGCCATGTCAAACCCAGAGCTGTTGAACATGCTACATTTAAAGAAATCCCAATCCCTCGGAGCCACACGCTCCAGGGATCTAAATCTTGTCATCACAATAAACAAAACATGCTGGAGGGATAGGTTCCTGACCCAAACTCTGGAATAGACTGCCCATACATGTCAAGCAGAGCACCTCTTTGGCCCTCTTCAAAAGGAACCTTGATGATTGGATGGGAGAAAGGAAATTCACCCCGGGGATCACGTCAGTCGCCCTGCTAGACAAGGGTCCAGGGAAGTAAATAGTGTGAGAAGAAATAGCCAGGGAATTGTTATGGCTAGGCTTGTATATGCCCTAGGGCCGATAGCCTAGTACCAAACTATAAACCTATGAAGCTATTATTTAAGAAAAAAAATACTTTTCTTAAATAATGTCTTTTTATAACGTCACATTACTGTTCTTCTGCCTGTGGTGGTATACTGCTACATTGTGTTGATGTACTGTGCATGCATATGGGACTTGTGTTCCTACGCATACCCAGTACGTCAATGCTTTGAAACGGAAGCGACGGAGAAAAGAAAGTCTCCGTTGCTCAGGGTTGTTTTTCCCTTTTTTTTATTTATTTAAAAAAAAAGGTTTTGGACAATTTATACCAACAGAAAAAAGTCCAGGCAACCGGACCTTTTTCCATTGGTATATTGTGGGATTTACAACGGGCATGCTGGCCAATCAGCATACAAGTTTTGGAATATTTATGGGGAGGGTTCATTGTATAATTGTGCATTGCTAACATAATAATTTCTTTACTCCCCATTGAGATGTTTCCTGGTATAATATTGAATTACAGAGCTGGCATTTTGCATATTACACACCAGATACTTACATATTTATTTATAATTTATTATTGGTGAAAACGTGTATGTTTGGAAACACGAGAATAAATGCAAACTATATCTTTCTGAATTTCAAAGCAAAATAAAAGAATGGCTTTGCCTAGCTGAACATTAACAATAGTTAAAATATAAAAATGTATAGTTAGTAAAATGAGAATATGTGTGAGGCATTCGATGAGTAGAACTTGAGTGTAATCCTTAATTATGTTAAAAACATTATGATCTTAAAGGTTTATTGGTGGCAGTAATACATTCTCCAGTCTTGATCCAGGTTTTCACATTCCTTTTCATTAATCCAATTAATGTTCACCTGCAATTTGTTGACTTAATATTTCAAGAAAAACTTGGTTCATTTCTTTATATCAAACAAACTCCTCCTAAAAATACCAAAATCTACAACTGAGATGAACATTTTTTGCAGAGAGCAATTCATACATCCCTCATGTTGGGGGAGGGGGCTTCACCTCTCCACCTTCCCACACTTGGTATGACTCCACAGGCATGCAGCAGTGGGGGCAAGGAGAAATCCCCTTTTTCAGGGCATAGTTATCTTGCACAAATCAGTCCACACATGCCTGTTGACAAAAAGAAGGCAATGAAAAACACATCTGCAAACTAAAATCAGCAATCCTTCTACAATCAAAATTATATAATGCAAAGCACAGACAGTTTTGATCAAAGTGGTTCCTTGAAGCCGAATATAAGCCTCAAGGATGACACCTTTCAATTAAATAAAGTCATCTTGATAAAAAAATGTCTCCTGTATTAACTTTGCTGTCGTATAAAGGTTGACAATTTGCAATGTATCATATTCTAGGTGAGAACTTTGCATTCTGAATGAACAGCATTATTATAATTCTAAAGTAGACAGTGACTGAAACATTGCTGCTTTGCAGTTTAACTGTCTCAATCTGGAAATGTTATCAATTATATTATGTGTGTTTACTTTCATAGATATAAGCCGATCTAGTTTATTGAAAACTATTGTATTGTTAACTGCATTAGCAGACTGCATCAGATTATATGCGAGACAGTAAAAAATCGTCCTGCCCAATAAGTATCTGATAACCAAGGGAAATTATAATGAAATCCATCAGTTACTTATATTTATTTAAAAGAAAGCGGGATTGTTCATATTAGTGAAAACTAATAGCTAATACAGTCAACATGAAAATGTACACTTATTTTTACAATAAAGATACCATTGTGGACAATTCAAATCAGTACAAATCAAAATAGCATACCTTATTTAATTTTGTTTTCCATCTCCCACACAATGTTCCTGCTAATTCATCTGTCTGTTGTACATGTGACTCAGTCTTCTCGGAGCTTGCCATCCATACTGCTTGCATTTTTTTTCCAAATTCTGTTGCCGTCATCCAAGAATTATATATAAGCATTGTCATGGGGGTGCAGAATGATTTTTAGAGTAGACCTAATACAAGCCTTCACTTAATCCAGGAAAATATCAGCTAATGAATGTATCCTCATTTCTAAAATGGTTTGGTAAGACAACTTTAATTTGCTTAATATAGCAAATGTTTATGCACTTGGCAAGGAAAATATTCAGGTCACAAGTGCACAGGTGTCTGAGGAAGAATGTTTTTAGTAGTTATGTGCTAAGTCATTTTATGAAGGTATTCAGCAGTGGAACATGTTTTAATAATGTCTCTGTTTAAATGTTTGCAACAAAGCATTTAAAGCAGCCGTTTTGTAAGTTTAAAAGAGGCAGGTGCTGTGACCACATACGAGTACATGAGACTACGCTAACAAATGGCAGTACCGACGACCGTACCTCGCAGTGATGCTGCCATTTTCTGCTACATATTAGGCAAATCACAATATCACTTAAGGAAGCTATACCTACTACTAAGTGTTAATCCTGTGTAGTATATGTATCAAAAGACAGGCAGTATTTGTTACAGTTGTTTGACGCTGAAGATGCTACAAAAGGTACAGCAAAGGGGAAATTGGTATTTTATTGAAAGGCTTAGATTTGAGGTCTAGGGAGGGGGTCTACAAGGCTCCATGATAAGTGTTAGCTTAAGTAGATTTTTATCTTTGTATAAAAGCTGATATGAGTACAAAAAAATGACAAAGTATAGTATGAGTGTTTTTATATTTCTGATAAATCATCTATATTCTTCAGTATAAATGCATGCACTGAAGATCTTTGTGAATTAAAAATAATTGTGTCACAGACTATGGGACTCAACAAAACTGACAGCAGCAACTTAACTAAATTGGAAAGGGTTTCACATAATGGGGTACTGCATCATTGAAACATTCTTAACTAAAAGTACAAGAAAAAGAAATAAAAGTTCGACAGAGATCGAGAAGGCATTTCTTCACTTTGTTATAGCAGCAGCCAACTCATAATGAAGTGAATGTAATATCCTCTGCAGTATATTTTGTTGTTTCCTTGTTTGTTTAAGATGGTACTAAGTTATATAACTATGGAGTCCTTTACTTGAGAGCTTTTCCATTAAGTACAGCAGAAAATAATCTACTTAAAATAATTTGGTCATTTATGTATGTGCTATATTATCTTCAGAATATCTCAGTGTAAACTGCAAAACCACAAGGGAAACTTGTCTGCATGAAGCATAGATTTTACAACTATTTATGAATATTCTTTTCAAAACTTGCTCGTTTACTAAAAGTAATGGAAAAAGAATCAGAATATGTCATGCATAAATCAAAAACTAGCTTTAACGCCCAGGCTCCACACTATTTTGGTGGTAATTTAAAGCTGACACTTTTGTTTTAAAGATACAGTTGTTTTGGTCGTTCACTCTCAAATGAATTATAAGTGAAAGATGTTAAGAAAAGACAGTAGAACAGTACAATATGTGTGAGATTGTTCTGAGACACTTTCACATCTGAAATTATGAAGATAAGTTCCCTGACCCAATAAAAAGCTACAGGCTGTCATGATTATTATTGCGTTTAAAATCAGTATTCCTTTCCATGGTCAGCAGGATATGTACAACCACTCTTCTTTTATTATACCATATCCAGCTTTGTTTATGGTAAAGACTAGGATTATGATATGTTAGAGATTTTGCCTAGCTGTAGCATTACTGCCTTACATGTTATCTTCAAGTTTTATCTGCCTTTTCAGTAAGGTGTGTTTAAACGATAGATGGTTGAAATGCAAATCAAATCACTTTCAAATCATAAAATGTAGTTTAACAGAGGTTATTCTCCTAGTACTACTTCTTCAAGAAGTGCCCCTGATTTTAAGGTTTTCTGCCCCAGAGTCTGAAGGCAGAAATCAGAGATGCATGGGAAGTAGCTGTAGGTATGGATGCTCTGTGCATTCCCTAATGTGAGATTATTAACTTGCCCAGAGGAGCCAGGAACAGAGATTATAAGTCAGTCACTCCAAAAAGTGGTATCAGCAAATACATGTAGAATACTTTCCAGAGACCTTCAGAGACAGAAAGTCATGACAGTATGAATCAAGACAAAATGAATGTTGCATCAAGCCACCTCCATTAATGAAGGCTGTGACAAAGGGAGATACTGCCAGTCCAGCTAGCTGAAATTTTGTAAATAATTATATGGGATTGGTGAATATCAAAATGATTTGTGTAAGATGCTTGCGTTACAAATGTATTAGAACTGTATGCCGTGTGTACATCAAACTGGTTTGTAGATACGTTTGTTAAAAAGGTATTTTATAAAGTGCTTGTGCTTAAAATCTAACCACGGTATGCCCTACTGGAAAAGAACATAAATATACATAAAGTATTATAACTGTTTAAATGTATATATTTTAACAATGGAAACTGGAATACAGGAGGTTAACTTCAGAAAAATAACTGCGGATGGAGCAGTGGCACAGCGGTAACATTGTCACCTCACAGCAAGAGGTTCTCCTGTTCAATTCTCTGCTGGGGTGCCTTCTGTGCGGAGTCTGCATGGCCTTCCTGCATTTGCTTGGGTTTCCTCTGGGTGCTCCATTTTCCTCCCATGTCACAAAGACCTGCATCTGGAGAGTTTCTCCCAGGGCCTCTGATGAAAATTGGCTTCATTCCAAGTCAGACTTTCCTGGTAAACAAATGTTAAATAAAATAAATAAAACTGAAATTAAATTACTTTATATCTCTTCCATAAAAGATGGTATCTTTCAGTTTCAATGCAGCAAGGAGACACAATGTCTAAAACTTGGGATATTTCTGTATTGTCTCTAGGTTGAAATAATTACTAGTCTTAAAATGTGAAGGAATGTAATTGTTTTATGACTTCCAGCATCAACCAAATATCTGAGGTCCATGTATTTTCACAGGCAGGTGCTAAATACTGCCAGCTTCTACCAGTGGGGGTTTCACTTGGGATAGTCAGATGTCAAGAAACATCATTCTCCAAGCTATCCCAGCAGTAATATTTGAGATATTAATTTGAGAAGTCTCTTAGTGAAACAGGGCATTCTGTATTCTGTCTTGGACCTGATAAGAACGATTCAAAACATCTGCCTTGCTCTGATGAAGTAAGTTTCTAGGGAACAGAATAACTCTCTTGGATATAGTCAGGAATATAGTAAAGCATAGTTTAGATATTTTTCTTTATGTATTTAAGACTATTCTGCAATGTTGTTTTAAATATTTCCTGTGATTTTGAACTCTGAAGTCACTGTGAATATTTAGTATTTTCTTGTTCTTTTATTATTACTTATTAAATATATTTAAACCTTTTGTTGTGGATGATCTGTCTAGAGATATTTAAGTTTTGAGAGTACTTGCATATTTATTTGGAGACACTGTGTAGGCCACTCCTAATAGCCTTGCTCTTGGTCAAACTACCATTTGTATTAATATTACACAGTAAAACTGGGCACCCTTTGTTAAGGGCCTTAAAATATCTGACAAGAAATTGGCTGGTGGCAGTGATAACTACCTTTTAGTCTGGGTAAAAGGGGGCATAGCTAGTAAACCTGTGCCAGCCTTTCCCAGGTGTGTTTGTGTGTGTGTAAATCAAACCTCAAAGAGTGTGTGTGTCAGCTACTTGGGCAGAGACATGAAGCACTGGTTGGACAGAGAGGGTGCTGGAGGTCTTGGCACGGCCACTCAGCTAAGATCTCAACTCTATGGCTGTGCCAGTGGGGAGTCTTACTTGGGGATCTAGAGAAAGAGGGACAAACAGCCTTGGGCTGACTGTGGTGTGTGTGTGTGTGTGTGTGTGTGTGTGTGTGTGTGTGTGTGTGTGTGTGTGTGTGTGTGTGTGTGTGTGTGTGTGTGTGCGTCTGTGTGTGTGTGTCTGTGTGTGTGTTTGTGTGCTCTTAAGTGAAATGCAATTGATGCAGAGGCATTCCCATCTATTTGCTTATTATATGCATAAAAAAGCTCCAGCTGAACATTAAAGAAGTTGTGCAGAAATATGAATCTGATGCTGGCTTAGTATATAGTGGTCATTGCAGCTTGATTTTGTATTTTAAAAAATTAGAATGTTAGGACCCCACAAAAGATCTTCTAACCCTGGCTGGATAACAGGAACAAACCCCAAGACTTGCCATCCTCTTCTGATGATCTTAGATGCTATGGGAATGGGAGAATAAAGGGTCAGTAGATACTAAGTGCTTAATAGTCATGGGGAGAGAAGGCTTGGTGACAAAAACAGTATTCATGGAAGGCTAATTGAAAAATAAGTTTTTGATTAAATTCTGACTATACTTTGTAATTTGAAAATTAAATGAAAAAGTTTTAAATTTACAAATACATTCAATATTCCTAGTACTCCCTGCCTAGAAAACGTTTGATAGATAGATATATTCCTTTAACACTAAAAGGTAGTTTCTTCCAATCAGTAACCCTGACCACTTGATCATCCCACAGTATGCACACCCTCCAAAAGTTCTTATGATCTGAGGATCTAGTGTTGTGGCATTTTTGGGCCAGAAACTATGTTTAACTATCTGGAGTGCCATTGCAAACTGGGATAAGTTTTACAAGTATTTCATTGGAGTTTACTGGGTTTGCTATAAGTCTTAACAGACCTGCTTGTTGCCATTTTCTTGAAAAATCAAGTGCTCAAACTCCAACCAGCCCAATCACTGGTTTCTATATAACATTTCCACCATCCAGCCCTATAAAACTATATAGCCCTACCAGAACCTAAACTCTAATTCTGAAACTCCCACGGAGCTTTTCTCCCCGGGCCGCAGGTGAAAATGGGCAAAGTCCCAGTCGGACCATCCTGGTAAAAAAATGTAAAATAAATAAATAGAATATATTTCTCAGTCAGAGTTCTCCTCTATTAACCTAAACCTGCACTCCCTTTGTTTAACCCTAAAGTCCCCAGTAGCTCCCTAAACTGAAAACTCTAACCCCCTTCCTAAATCTATATTCCCTGATTGTTCCCTAACCCTAAAACTCCCCTCTTGCTCCTTAAACCTAAAACTGCCTTCCTGTTCCCTGACATTATAACTCCCTTCCAATAAAACACCCTTCCTGTTCTCTAACATTAAAACTCTCTTCCTGTTCCCTAACATTAAAACTCCCTTCCTGTTATCTAGCCTTAACAACCCCCCACTCCTTCCCCATAGCTGCTTCCCTGAACTTGTCCTTGAGTCTGAGTGTGAACAGTAGCCTGCATGAGCTGCAAGGAGCTTGAGACCCTGGCTTTGAGACAATGGTATTCAAGGAATTGGAAGTTTCCTGTTATTTACTGTTTACAGTTGCATTGATATTATAGTACAGTGAGCCCAGATTTCTAATATGACACTGAATAGAATTTATCTTGCTGAAATGTTTTAGCATATGTACTGCAAGCCCTAGCAGTGTTAAATATTTGTAAGTTAATTGAAAGAGTTATGCAGGAACCAGGCTATGGTCTTTTAATATACTAATTTATTAATAATAATGTCAGGTGAGTATGCAGAAAATCAAAGGTACTTTATCAAAAGCCATCAGTATTATGGGGTCATGCTTCATCTGTTGAATGCAGCCTTTAAACACTTGAAATGTATGGTATGTTCTCTTAAAATTTGCATTACAGAAATTTGTTCAGAATACACTCCGAATCTAATAAATCTCACTTCTCAAAACAGGTAATTTCTTTCTCAAATTGAAATTTGAAACTGCATTAACTAACTTGAGATGGTATAATATGCTTTACTTCATACTTAAAATGTCAAGGACATGAAGTTGCCAAAAAGAGGCAGGTTCATTGTTGGAACCACAGCAGAGAATGTCTCCATGTTTAAATCAATGCATTTGATTGATATCAATCTGGAGAGTAGAACCCTGCACCCTCCATAGGATGAGGATCAGTTTTTTATGAGCTATCCAGCAATGTGTTTTTCATCTTGCATTTCAGACAACAATTAGCTGAGCAAATAAAAGAAACTTTGTGCTGAATGTGCAGAATCTGTGAAATGCAGCTAGAGGAAATGTCAGGTAGAGATGTATGAGAGGGAAGTAGATATGCTTGGGATGAATGGACTTAGTTTGTCCATGAGGATTCGGATGCACGGGTACTGTTATGAGTTCATAATTGATGTGAGATCATTCACTAAAAACAACATATATTTTCAATATATTATATTTCAGGATTTTCTGGTTAAATACAAACTGGTGATCAGCTTTGACTGACAGATATTTTATTCATAGCTGTATCAACTGCAAGTAATAGTTAAATCATTCAAATCATTTCAACATTTCCATTCATCGTATGAAGTCATAAACTATAAAATCGTAAAAACAAGGAAAATATTGAAAAGCACCGAACCTAAGTTCTATGTTCATGTTTCCGTTGACATACACACTGTCCTAACTTTCACAATTTTAAAGTTAATATGCAGCTCTACTATTTTTACGTTTCAGTGTTTGAACTCCTGTAACAGTAATAACATTCAGTGAGTTGAAGTACATTGGCAATAACCTGCTTCTGTAGATCATTAAATGTCTCAGCTGTGCCTAAGCATTAAGTTACCTACAAAAAGCTAGTTATTGTTTCCTAAGCTTCAACTCACTGAATGTTATCATTTAAACAATTTTCCAGCAGAGGACATTTTTGCTTCATTCAATGACTTCAGACTGAACAGTGCATTGACTATGCTCACAAATTAAATAACCGCAGCGCCATAGCTTCCTATAATATGGCCATGCATTATTTATTTCCATGTTGACAGAGCCTGCATTCTTTTCTTATAAAATATATGATAGAAATGTATTAGTTAAACAGTGAAAATTATGTGCAAGATATAATATTTGTTTTCAGTGGGGCAACAAAACAGCAGGTGTGTGACTAAACCAATTATGCAGTCTCTGCTTAAATGTACGCTCAGTGTAAACATTCTGACAGTCTTCTAATAAGTGCATCATTCTCTTTCTGTGGCAAATCCAGTTTCCATTTTTAAAATGAGACTTTTCTTCATCTTAATTAAAAACAAAGTGTGCATCTCTCAAAACATAAAGGGTTTATGTTATGTTATACATAGAGATACACATGTGCACACGGACATGCACACACGTCTGAAATATAAAATACTTTTTTTTTTTTTTTACATTTAGTAGTTTAGTTATTTGTTTCTTATTTGTACTATTTTATTCAGCCAATAAGCCATACATGTTACTTTATTTGTGCAGTGATTAGTTTTTAAGCATTGAAACACATACATTAGTGAAATAATATTGGGTCTTTGGTACTTCTGCTATGAAACGATGGGACACAATTGTTTATTTGGAAATCACCTACTCATCTGAAACTGCTGGAAAATTCAAGCCACCTACAAACCACCCAGCCCTAATGACATAAGTAGTTTTTCAAGGGGCAAATCCCCCCTGCACCCTATGGGATGCAAGTGCCCCCCACCTCTTCTGTATACAAACTCAATGATCACACAACAGTGGGCAATGGAGATAGCTCCTTGCAGTGTGCACAATGCTCTCACAGAAACAGTGATTCCACAGGACCTACATCTAAGGATACAAACTGTGAGCCTAGGGAAACATGACCAGCAGTGATTCGGTAGTTACAACCCACTAAAATGGCTATTTATCACTTTTAGGGAAGCCATGTTCACTTAGCTAGACAACAGCAAGTGTTTAGATAGTGCACAGTAGTAGTATACTGTATGCATTTACAGTTATGAATTATCTGTAATGGTTAAGACCCAAATAAAGACAGTTAAACCAGCTTTATCAATGCACTCTGTCAACAATATATACACACATCTTTTCTATACAGTTCCTAAAGTTAGTGATTTTTTTTTTTTTAATTAATGAGATTTGCTTGGAATAAGCTTAAAGTAAGATAGACTTGTGAGTGGTCAGAACTGTTAATTATTTTTTCAGTTAGGTGACCTCGGACATTTCTGCAATCTGTTCATTTTTTCATGGAGGCATATGACACAGGTGAATGACATACTCAGATGGAAAATCCCTAATACGTAGCTAAGCCACAGTCATAGATGGTCAGCTGTCATGCACATCAGGAGCAGTGACAACAGGCAATGTGGACAGGCACAAACAAATGAGCGAGATAAGCTCAAAGGACAAAAGTCCAGTCTCACTCATTCCTTGCTGATGCCTACTGTAAGATTATTAAATATGATATGGCCCGTTCCATTCTAACTCACATTATGAATTCTGCTCATGGGCTTCTGCATTCACTTTCTTCCCATTGGAATGTTTCGGGTTTGAACATAGCAAACCTTCTGTTTTCAGATCATGCAGCATATGTTTGATCAAGTACAGAATATGAAAGGCGCACGAGCAAACCTCATAATTAACAAAGCACATGTAATTGTCTTACTGTTGGGTTGTTTGGAATTGTTAATAATTTTGCTCTGAGCATAAATTGGTTGAGATCACAAGATGCTAAAGTGTCAAGAATCTGTAGATGGTGGTTTATGGAGAAGAGGCATGCTCCTTGCACCACATATACCCTTTTTTAAAATTATATAATCAACTCTGAGGTCACACCATAGTGGAGAAAAAAGGAAATATCTGGGTCTTAGCAGAATGTAAGCATTTGATTCTTTGTTGTCTTGCAATGTTTGAAAGTGAAAATAAATAATTTCTCTGAAACAAACTGTCCACAATTACTAGAGTTTTGCATTTGCCCTAAAAAAAAAATGTCTGTATTTCCTGTACTGTACAGCAACACTCTCACTGTTTATTAGTTCAGTTTTCATCAGAGTTCATAATGCAGTCAGTTCTTCCACATCTGCTTTATTTATTCAAGCGGTTTTCTCTACCTACACTCATCTTGTGGCACAGAAACAACAAATACTACCTCCTAGGTATGTAGAATAGTACATCTGGTCCACAACTTTCAGCACATTGTTTTTCTCTTCTGTTAGTTCCAGTTAAGACCTGGTAATTACTTTGCTGTTCCCTTCTTTATATGTCAAGAATAGTAGTTTTTTCTTCCATCAGATGAAGTTCTGCATAAAAGTCAATAACCTACACAAACAACCACATTCACAGGTTAAATTCTTATCTTCAGAATAAAGGACTCTCAATCTTATGTGCACAGTAAAGATGAAACAAGATGGCTGGTGTGGGCCTCGGTGTTACTAGCCTTAATAATGTAATAATAATGCCAGTGGTTGGATGACAACTATTCCCAGCAATGAACGTGGAATGAAACACTGTTGTGGATTGTTTCCCTTATCATCTTATTTCATAGCTGTTCAATCACTGGCTGATTATCTGTCTGAATATATGAACAGACACATTTACCCAAGCTAGCTTATGTTTAGACATTATATCTAGCTGAAGAGAAAGTGTCAATTAGCTGCTAAAACATCATTCTGGGATTCTCAAGTGGTCACTTATATTTTTGCTATCTTCTCATAATACTCCCTTGTATTGAATTACACATTTCTTGTGTTATGGGGTTATGGCTGTATATAATTAGTCCATTAGAATGCAATGACATAAGCCTACTAGTATTTTGCATGCTAAGTGGTAAGATTTGGATTTAAGTCTCATCCCTTTGCTTTCTGTCACAGTATTGCTTTGCAATATTCATATGTGCGGTCAAGCTGCAGTCGTATTGACTTATTGAAGGGAATTCAGTGAAAACAATCTTATTAAAAGAGGGATGCATTGCTTAGAGATGGAAAACTGTTTTTTCATTAGTGCAGCTGTGAGTAAAGCTGGAGATCATACTTTTATGTGCAGTTGTGTAACGAAGAATTGCATTGTAACGTTACACTGGTGGTCTGTGTGTGTGTGTGTACATGTGTGTTGCTCATGCTTTAAAGATAGAAAAACCATGTTAGCTCATTCTGACATGTGCCATACTACTATGAGGACACAGCACTGGAGGACTGTCCTCTTAAGATGCAATGATTCTATTTGTGGTTGTAAAAGTCAAGGTGTTGCAGGAAGTATGTATGTGTATTTATGTTGAGGGAAGCTCTGCTACCCATAAAAAGTTATGTGATCCATTTCATTCTGAAATTAGTCCTTATTTTTGAAGACTACATTTGCTGGATTGGTTTTACAGAAATGTGACTTGATGCATAATGCATAATAGTGTCTTTCTGGAAGTCATCCACCTCTGGTAACTATAATATTGACAGTACACCCCCTACAGCTGACCCAGAAGTCAGGGACTTGGGGACACACAGAGATAGTAATCTAGCCTTTAACTAGTAAAGCTGCACTGTGTGTGAATATGCAGCCAAGAGATGAAAGCACTGTACCTGTTTTTATGTTGACAGAGGGATGGAAGTGCTCAACCATCTTTATGGTGGCCCAAGGTCGAGGGACGAAAGCACTCAACCATTTTTATGCTGGCCCAAGGTAGAGAGACAAAAGCACTCAACTGTTTTTATGCTGGCTTTACAATACATTTACTTTTGAAATTATTCTAGCTGTCATTCCTTTTTTTGAGATTGGTCCTATTGGTGAGCCTGGGTTCTGGTAAGACATTACGTTACCTATATTTTGAGTAATCTAACATTTGACCATCACATGTCTAGAGTAGTGAGGAAATCATAAGACACTACGTTAGCCTGTATTTTGAGTAATCTAACATTTGACCACCACATGTTTACAGTAGTGAGGAAATCATTCTATGTTGTGCAACTTATAAACAACGATATGGCTTCTAGGTCCAAGAAAGTCATTCTTTCACTGTATTTGGCATTCATCAGACCTGTCATTGAGTACAATGCCCCCTTTGATATGTACCTAACCAGGCATATCCAACAAATGGAACATCCACAGAGGTTCCTCACTAAAAGAATACAGGGCATAAGTAAAATGTCCTATGTAGACCATCTCAAGGCCCTGTCCCTTTATTTTGTCTCCTACTGACTGTTGAGAGGAGATCTATACCTAGGCATACAGGGCATTGTCAGACCCCAGTCTGATGGACCTCTTGCATATCTGCAAAACAAACAACACCAGAATTACCCATTTTAAAGACTTAAACCTTGCCTGTGATATAAATAGGACCTGATGGAGAGACAGGTATCTATCCCATAGACTACTCCATTTCTGGACAGGCTCCCCATCCATGTGAAGCAGAGTTAGTCCCTAACCTAATTCAAGTGTAACTTGGACAATTGGATGAGAAACAGGAAATTTATCCCTGGCTTGGCAGTGATGTCTCTAATGGATACAGACAGCCTGTAAATGCTTTGTCTCCCAGGCCCCTGTTTCTAAATGTTTCATCTCCCAAGCCCCTGCTCATACTTATCAAGGGTATCAAAACTTCTCAGAGATTTGAGATGCATGGCTAGGCTTAAAAAAAGCAATTGTCATTAGCCTAGTAAGCACCTATGAACTGATGAACCTGTGAACATCATTTTGAAGAAATAAACTGTACTCCAGCTAGAAATTATCATAAAATATACCTCAGAATGAGAACTTGCAGTCTATGTCTAGCTATAGCTGTGCAGTGCAATATTCTTGAAACTGGAGAACACAGAAATTAAATTATAGTTTATGTTTATCTAATTTTCATACATGGATCCATTTGCACAGTGTCTTGAGGACTTAATAACACTATAAATGGCATTAGATTTGGTAAGCTCAAAAGTATTCAAAGTGTTTGCTGTTTGGTGTTTTTTTGCCCCTTATTAGATTAGTCAGTGCAAGGTTTGCTGCCGCTCGGTTATTTGTGTTATGTCAGCTTTTAATGCTCATTCATTAGAACACATTTTTCTGAATTTGCAGCGTTTGTCCTTTCACCTTTTTTGATACCCACTTAAATCCGTATTGTGTACTAATCAGAGCAAATCTCATCCCCTAAAATGAGCAACCTTGATGCGTAAGGTAAGGATGGTCTTATTATATTTCATCAGCAAGTTTACTTTATATCATAAAAACAAACCCAGTTTATCATTTTAGCTTTAATTTTCCTTGTATAACAAAAGTTAACCAGACTCATATTCTCATTGCATAATCTCACAGTATCATCATTTTTCTGATTAATCTTTTTAATTGTCATTATTTCCAATTTACATTGACTTGTGTTTGCATGTTAACTTAGAAGTCTTCAAAGTAGTTTATATTTAAGTCTGTATAGCAATTCCCCCTGGACAATTTCTTGCTATGACTCATTTAAAAAAGGACATTGTCCATCCATTTTAGTAGTCATCAGGAGTAAGTAAGTAAATAAATGATTAACAGGACAAACAAATAATCAGACAAGTAATAGCCAAGTAGTAAGGCCAATATATTTTGATTCAGTTTGTTCCTTAAACTGAGTTATTGACATCAAATAATGCAACATTGTATTTATAATTAAGTAGACATCACCAAAAACCATCAGATACTTGAGCAACACAAAGAAGAATGATCCAAATAAATTGCCACTGTCATTCTGTGACGAACTCTTATGAAAACCTGACAAATAAAATTAAAAAAAAAATGAGAATAATCTATGGAAGAGAACACCAGCCTTCACTCAGCTACTGAATTGCCAAGTTATTTTTCTTTTCTTTTTACGTAAATTCGGCAAGGCACTCCATTGCATTGGACACGCGGTAGCAAAGCCTGAGCGTTTCATTGCCTCTGTTAAATAATCACATAGATCTGCAGGACATTCATATTTTGATTCCATCCAGCACTGTCTAAAGTCCACTATACTCATTCTGGTCCCATCCAGCACTGTCTAAAGTCCACTATACTCATTCTGGTTCCATCCAGCACTGTCTAAAGTCCACTATACTCATTCTGGTTCCATCCAGTACTGTCTGAAGTCAACCACTACTTCATCCCGTCTTGGAAACGTACTGAACTACTGATAACGTTGATGGTGGGTAGGGTACCGGTTCTTAGACCAACATCACTTAAGATGGCACACCGAAGTGAGCAGATGGGTCATGGAGTGTTGTCCACTTCTCTGGTATTCATGTTGCTTTGTTAACAGGTGATTACGAAAAAGTAGTGCATTACGTCATAAAACTAGTTTCTCCACTACTGTACAGCTGTTGAGATGACGATTACAAAATCTGTGGACATTTCACTTTGATAGCTTATTAATTATGTAATACCTAAATACCGTTATTTTAGCAAAATGCAGTTACACTGAAGTTACAAGGAGGCTACTTTCTTTTTCATCATTTTTAGCAAAATCTTACTGTGAGAACAGTAGACACTGCGGTGTTCATTTCATATGCTAATCCCGGGTCATTACAATAGTGGGGAGTGCTGCTATGAGAAGCAGACTCAGCACATAAGTGCATATGCAATAATACCACTGTACTTTGCAGGGCAGTGCTGATTTTAATATGAATTAATCAAACGCGATGAGAAAGGTGATCACAGCGGTCCTATAACAGAGAAAAACGATACAGCGTGAATTCGATACGTTAAGTGTGCAAGAGGATCCTTTCCTGTGATATACAGCCAGCAGCATGCTGCACAAGGACCTTTTTAAGTTGTTTTGATCCTTCCTTTGGACTTCCCTTATCTTAGCCTACAGACAGATGTTCCCAGGGGAGCACGCGCTCCGGAGTCAGCCTTTACTTAATCCTGTGCCACTGGTGACAGCAGAGCGAGAGTGCGAGGACAAAGCGCATGCATGTATGTGGATGCGAGCACGCGCGCACACGCGAAGGCGAGCCGGCTAAGGTTAGAGCTGCCTTGTGTGCAAAACTGATTTACTCGTTCAAGGCTTGACCTCATCATCCTGCCAGTATGGGGCTCCCACCTACACAGTTAGCTGCAGCCTAGCTGCCGCTCCAAGCGCTTTTTCAGCGTATTGAGAAGGAGGCTAAAAGACTTAACTATTTTTGAATGGTCTTGAAAACGCAAGAATAAACATCGGTACCTGTCAAGGCGGGGATACGGCTTTCCTGAAGGGACAGGTGCTGGGGTCTTTTTTTGTTTGGACAACAATGTCTGTTTCTGGTAAGAAAGAATTTGATGTGAAACAAATCCTCCGTCTACGCTGGAGGTGGTTCAGTCACCCTTCTCAGGGTTCTTCTGGCAGCGGGAGCTGCCTTCAGCAAGAAGTGGGGTTTGATCACAGAGGCACTCCAGTTCAGACTAGGTTGAAGAGTCATTCGCGGGATAGGAATGGGCTCAGGAAAAACAGTCCTGTGCACAATATCTTGGCCCCGGTACCTGGACCAATTCCAGTGTACAGCAGAACAGGTCAGTCTTGGCACCATCATCACCCTCCTAATATTATTGAAGAACTCCATACAAGCGAGAGTCTGTCCAAAACTACCACCGAGGAGAACTCGGTTCAGGAGGAATGCAGAAAAGAACCAGAAAGCGTCAAAGCGGAAGGCGAGGGGCAAGAGGAAGAGCAGACTGACAGGTATGATAAACTCTTGTCTCCCAAATAAGGTAAACAAGGTGTGCTCTTGAACTTTTCCCTGACCACTTTAAAGACTGCAAAAATGTCATAGTTGGAAAAAAACTCGTATGCATTTTCAGTTAGTTGCCGTTACCTCACAACGTTGCATAATTAAGCAACCTGCCATCCATATTGCCTTGAAGTTGCATCTGCATGCTGATTTATATGTTGTACAAAGCTTGCTGCCTTCTGATACACCGGCTCGCATGCAAACATTCATCCTCGGTATTCATTTCTGTTTTTCTTAAAATTCTTTGAAGGCTGACAAGGCGCACAACTAAAGTGCAATGCCAAGCTTCTGTATTTTGTGTTAATGATATGCTGCTTTCCATGTCTAGCAACGTGACGAGAAAATGAATAATAATTTGCTACCCACATGATTAGGTAGGCTTATAGACTCAATAGTGATTTGACCTGAGTCATACTTGAATATTGTCTTTTGGCATCACCTGCCCCCATTACACCCACATAATCCCATACACGGGCTTTCCCCAGAGCAGGAGGCAGCATACACTATGCACTTGGAAAATAATATTTTATTGTATTTGAACCTTTTTGGCAGGACTACACTAGTAGCATGCAATTAACTTATCGATGAGGTCTAACTTACACAGGCGGAATATATACTATTTAGAAACAGGTACAGGCGGTATTCTTTTAGGGCAAAAAAATCAAAGATCAGGAAACAATAAGGTAAACAGGAAACATTGCTTGTGGGTAGAGTAGATGAAGTATGGGCACTTTTGCTCAACTGTTCTCAGAAATTCATTGACTTAATTTTAGATGAAAAATGGTCATAATTGGCATATGTTTTGAAACATGTTGTAGCATCCATTTATTACACTAATCATATTGAGAAAAATGTACCAAGTGGAAAATGTACCTATCATCTCCTTTATAGCTGACAGTGTGCTGTATTACTTGTATATAATGCTAACTGTATATCATAGATAGGAGTTTTAAGGCATATTATTGCTGTAATCTGAATTCTGTGTACATTAAATGTAGATAACACACTGGGAAAGAAGCGTTATGAATTACAACAAAAAGTTTACTTTCCTTCTTTGGTACTCACCTCATACTAAGTCTGTACTATCTGTTTAATGGTTGATCTCTGGATTTACAAAAGCAGACATTTTGGATTACTTGTTCACAGAGTTTGATATCTACTAACTACCAAATGTCTAATTTAAGTTTATGAAACTTTTTCTTAGAAGGCAGCTCTGCTATCCACATGTTTTTACCATCTGTCAAGATTTTAGTTGAGTCTCATTATATCTCTGAATGCACTGGTCCATGGATGCCATAGTCTTTATCCTGACATTTGGGACAACAAACCACATGAAAAATATTTTAATTATCATGCAGGTACAGTTTTAGCCCAGAGGTCCTTTTTTGTTTGTTTAGATTCAAATGCTCAGCAGATTTCATGTATACTACAAACTGATGTGTGTCGGTGTCACACTTGTGGATGTGTTATAGCATGCCAATGTTTATATGAAGTATAATCATTTACTAATTAAATTATCTCTTGAGAGATAACAGGGAACTTGTAAGAGGAAAGCACCCTGTAGCTAAATTCAGACCAGACTGCCCAGATGGCTTGTGCCCTATGAATCCCTTTGGACCTCAACTGGTCCCTGTTGCACCATCTTCATAGTTCCTGTTTGCTAGGTTTACTGCATTGTATTGTTGTTTGCTGTTCTCTATCTCAGTAGTTCCTGTTTTCACTGTTTTTACATCAGGAACTTCCCCTAGGAATATAGTCATGTTGCATGTATGCATGTATATTGTAGTAGAGTAATTCTTCGAAGTTGCAGGGATTATTGGAAACGTGCATTTTTTTATTTTGAGACAAAACAAAAGGCAGTGTTGCAGACTCTTTCTTTCACGAATGCACCAAAATAACTTTCAGTACAAAACAAACACACACACACACAAAATGCATGTTTTCTTCAGATCCAGAACCCCCACAAACAAGGCAATATTTAATTCAAAAACAGTATATTGCATAAACTCTCCTGCATAGTGTCCCTTTTGGGCTCCTTCTCAGCAATATCAGCACCCACTCTGATTCTTCTAACACCCAGCACCAATGTTTCAGGCAACATTTCCCACTTAATACAAGGAGGCAGATGTGTCTTGTTTCCACACAATTTACTTACAAAATGGTATTAACTGAACAGTTCAGGAATCCTGTCTGCATAATACAAACCAAAAGGTAACTACTTTCTAGTTCTAATTGCAAATATCTGTATCATGTTTTAAAGCAACAGTTTTCTTTTTTAACTATTTACATCATTTTTGTACACCATTCTGGTAAGAACCACTGCAATATGTAACAGATAACCCCCTCAGCTTCACATCCACATTCTCAGACCCAGTAGATACCTGTGAGCCCTCAACAAGAAGTTGGCAAATTTAAAATGTTACAGGGAGAGTTCTCATCTACGTAATGGAACATGGTCCACAACCAGTGTTAATTCTCAGCTAAGAGAGTAATAGTATAATGACTATAATATCCACTTTATTGCCAAGCACTGACATTCAGTAGTGGGATACCTAATTTCTTTTCTACTCAATTTTCTACTCAGGCCATATAGGGTGCTTTTCTCCATGTGATGACATTGCCCCTAGATCATAGGAAGTTACTAGGCGATTGGCCCTGAGGCCCTTACAAGCCTAGCCAAGAATTTAGCCCATGTTCCAACAATTCTATGGTTGGCAATAGATTCTCTGAGACAGGTCTACCAATGATTCCAGTTATTACAAAAGACAAATATTTATTTTATTTTATGTGATTGGCAGTGGGGTTGCTAAGTACCAAAAAGAAAAAAAAAAATGACATATGAGAAACTGGCCTAATCAAGACACCAAGAGGCAAACAAGGGCACTGTTGGGGTTAGGTGGAAACTATCAACAATCTGTAGCCCATTTTACATCAATAACTTGCTCTCAGTTTTCACCAAAGTGAAGATGCCCGTTATGATGAAGTGAACATAAACATAAGATGTAAACAATATTTTTAAACAGCTGAAAAGAATACTATGTCTGGAGCCTGTATTGATATTTCCAAATTTCAGTTGCGTTTTCATCTCTGCAAGTCAAGCTCCACTTGACTAACCCACACATGAGACCTCAACCTGGTCTGTGACATCAATAGGACTTGGTGGGACAGATTTGTGTCCCAGAGACACTCCCCCTTTTGTGGAATAGTCTCCCTCTCCATGTAAAGCAGAGTACCTCATTAAACCTTTTTAAATGCAACCTGGATAACTGGATGGGGAATAGAAAATACGCCCCTGGGATTCCACCTATGTCCCCCTAAATATCTTATTACACTGTCTATATAAACAGCAGCATACTTGACATGAGGTTTTAGGACTGTATCCATTATTCTGTGAAAGGTTGCAGGGGCACCATGTAGTCCAAACGTAAGGATGGCATACTGAAATAAGCCTTCTGAGTTTGGAAAACAACTACCACTATCCGTTTTTTTGGGTCTAATGTCAAAAGTTTATAAGCCCTATGCTTTGAGTAGCTGTCAAATGTGGAAATGCCATACAGCTTCCTCAAATTATTACAAAACCTGATTGTTCAGTCAGGCATTAGAACTAATGCTGTGGTACTAATCAATTTTCATTTTGGCTCCTCTGTTTCCCCAGTCTCAAACATTTTTCTGGTTCCTCTTCTACAATCTTTCTTTGTAACTCTGATATTCTGTAAGGTTTTAAGCAAGTACTTTCCTGAGGAATAGTTTTAATATGGTGGTTCATTGAGTCTGCCTGGATGAAGAGATTAAATCAGTGTAACAAAAAAAAAGGAAAGGGAGGTTTTGTTTTGAACCAAAATAAGATCCTAAGCCTTAGTGGGTACCTTCATGTGGTGTGCCCGTTGTTTACTAAAACCCACCAAGGCAAAACTGATATAGATAGACTGGCATATAAGTCATGGAAACATAAGGAAGAGATGGGTGCATTCATCTCAGGTTAAAAAAAGTGCACTAGGATCAGGACTGCTAGAAAGGCTAGTGCAAAATCCTCCAAGAATGAAAGAGATCTTGCTGCTTTGTTAGGCCTTGATCCAAAAGATGACCTAAGACCCCCCACTGTGTCAATAAAAAAACAAAGTCCACAAAAAAAGTAAAAAAAAACTGATCAGCCAGACAAGATGCCAGGATATGGAGAAATGGACACTTGAGGACAAAAAATAAATTATTTTTGGTTTCTTCTATTCAGCTAACCCAGAGTTCACAAAAAGGGGGTTGCACTGCAAGAGCAAGGAAAGCATACAGAAAAGAAAAATCATTGAAATAGAAAAACTGGCAAATATTATTGATGCCAGTTTAAAGTCACTAACTGACCAAATAATAACAAAATACTATGTAGACAAGAAAACACTGACTGATTTGGAAAAGGAAGCAAAGAATGAAATATTAAGAGAGAGAAAAACAGACCACAAGTATTTGCAACATTAAAGAGAGAGAAATAAACCCTTGAGAAGACCTGATATGTTGCAGGTCAAAATATTTGAAAATACATACAGGCACAGGCACCTAGGCATGGTATATGTTACAAGAAAAGAGAATATTAACACAAAGGGCCCTAAAAGGCCCATCTCAATACCGAAAGATTGCCAAATTCTGGTAATAGCCACACAGGTAAAAAACGCACTCTCCAAAGCTAAGAATACAGCATCCATGGGACCAGATGACATCCCGGGCTGTGTACTACATAAACTACAGAATTAACTGGCACCACACCAAAGTGTCATGTTTAATCATAGCCTCACCTCAGGCTTCATGCCCACTGAGTGGCAGACTGCTACAGTTATCCCACTCCACAAGGGGCGATCCACCTTGGATCCTGAGAACTATCGCCCCATCAGTCTGACGAGCCTGATCTGCAAGGCCATGGAACGTATTATCATGGAACTTATAAACAAAGACATTAACTTTCAAACACTGGACCCCACCCAGTTTGTGTTTGTGAAGGGCCGATCTTATCTCCTGAACCTGATTGACTTCTTCGAATCAGTCTCCAGAGCTATGTATGAGGGTAAGGCGGTCCACACAACCTATCTGGACCTTGCCAAGGCCTTTGATACCATCCTCCACTCTGGAATCATATATAAACTTACTAAGCTTGGCATTAATCCCTACGTCACTCGATGGGTTGCCAACTGGCTTACTGACAGAACCCACACTATAAAAGTACCTCAGGGTTCAGTCCTGGGACCGCTCTTGTTTGGCATCTACTTCTCTGAAGTACAGGCCAACACCAAGGGACTCTGGCTAACAAAGTTCACAGATGACTGCAAACTGGGAGCCATTACTGAATCCCCAAATGATGTGGATATTCTGCAAAAGGGCCTTACAGAAACAGATGCTTGATGCTAGAGCCATGGACTCAAGCTCATTGCCAAGAAATGTATAGTTATCTCCTTTGGGAAAAAACATGTGCCCGTGACTTACCACATAGGTGGCAGTACACTAAACAGCGAAAGTGTGATAAGAGACTCAGGGACACAGGTGGACAGTGGTGTCACCTTCGATAACCACATCAACATAGTCAGGAAATCCTATGTGGCACACCTCATCACTAAGGGCTTTTCATCCAGAAAAAAAGAGGGCATTGTCCCACTGTACTCATCCCTCATTAGACCCATTATAGAATACAATGCCCCGTTTGGTATGTACCTCTCAAGACATCTGCAACAACTGGAAACGCTGCGGAAATACCTTACTAAAAGAATCACAGGCCTAAAGCAGATGCCCTATGCTGACCATCTAAAAAAACTCCAGCTGTACTCTGTTGCATATCGTCTACTCGGAGGCAATCTGCTTAACATACAAGACCATGTCAAACCCAGAGCTGTTGGACATGCTACACTTAAAGAAATCCCAATCCCTCAGAGCCACACGCTCCAGGGATCTAAACTTTGTCATCACAATTAACAAAACATGCTGGAGGGATAGGTTCCTGACCCAGAGGCTCCCCATACTCTGGAATAGACTGCCCATACATGTCAAGCAGAGCACCTCCTTAGCCCTCTTCAAAAGGAACCTTGACGATTGGTTGCGAGAAAGGAAATTCACACCTGGGATCATGTCAGTTGGCCTGCTAGACAGGGGTACAGAGAAGTAAATATTGTGGGAAGAAATAGCCAGGGAATTTTTATGGCTAGGCTTGTAGAGGCCCTAGAGCCAATAGCCTGGTACCAACTTATGAATAAAAGTCTAATGTAGTGAAAAGTATGAAGTTTGATACGGAAGAGGAGGAAATCGAAAATTAAGTGATAGATCAGCTATAAAGTGAAGGATTTCAATGGGAATGCCAGATGCAATGGCTACTTCAAAATGGTAGTTTATTAAAATAGGTACATACTGAAAAAACTGACAAAAGGAAGTAGAACAGTGCTGTAGTAGAGAAAATCACTTACTAATTCAGTTAAATGGTGAAAGCAATTAACATAATTAAAAAATGAAGTGTCACAGTCTTTTCAAAGCCAAAATATTTTCACACACAGGCAGAAAGGTCAGGAAATACAAACCATGGAAGAAAATACTTTAAGAGAAGACCTGCTGGATTAGATAGAATCGAATAAATATAATAGTATGTACAAGACACAGAGGCTGCCAAAAGTGAATAAGACACAGATTGTTAAAAAAAAAATAATAAGCCAATTTAATAAAGTAATTGGAACTAGAAAAAGAAATCTACACATATAACAGAAGTTAACAGAATGCATTATTGTGCAGACAAACTCATGACAGACAAGGTATTATCAAGAAAACATACATTAGTAAAGGAAGATAAAGGGGCAATTAGATCACTACCATGGAAATACAACTAGAATTTCTTATGTAACATTTGATGAAAGAAGTAATATTATTGGAAGAACACAAAAAAGGAAAGCAATCTAAAATATTAGAAAAGTGAACGAACTTAAACAAAAATACAACATCAAATAGATTAGGATTTAAGTAATATGATCTCTAAGTAACAATAAATTAGAAATCTCTGTGCAGGCTGAAAAACTTAAGAGTTACACTGAGGAATATAAAGAGAGGATACAAAATAAACAGTTTAGTGATGAGTCAAAGAAATTATATAGGGAAAAAGCAATAGATGAGATTCCACCAAGAATAGAGGAAATCAATGCATTCTGGAGAAATATCTGTGAAGACTCAGTTGAGCACAATGAGGAGGCTGAGCACATACAAGAAGTTAAAAAACAATTAAGAGACTGATATAGAAGTTGTGGATTGGAATGAAGTAACTCCTACTGAGATAAAGATAAAATTAAGAAAGGCTCCCAAGTGGAAAATGCTGTGTCCAGGTGCTGTACCTAACTTTTGGTTAAAGTTATTGACTTATTTGCACTGTGATTTAGCCTTGAGTAAAAAATACTTCTGTGTACAATTTGAAATGGCACTGGACTGGCTAACAGTGGGGAAAACAATACGCATACTTAAAAGTGAACCTGCTGATCACCTTAAGGATTATCGACCAATAACTTGTCTCCCAACAACATATAATTTATATACAGGAATTGGTGTAGAGACAATATACAGTCATTTAGTTAAAATTCAATCATTGCCATATAACAGAAGGGGAATAAAAGAAATGCATAATAGTTACCAGGGATGGATGACTACCCAAAGGTACTATCATATTGACAACGCACCCCTTAGAGTTGACCCAGTAGTCAGGGACTTAGGGATACACACAGTAATCTAGCCTTTGATCATCATGTGTTTACAGTGATGAGGAAATCATTCTATGTTGCGCAACTTATAAACAAAGGTATGGCATGTAAGTCCAAGGAAGTCATTGTTCTATTGTATTTGGCATTCATCAGACCTATCATAGAGTACAATGCCCCCTTTGGTATGTACCTAACCTGGCATATCCAACAACTAGAACATCCACAGAGGTTCCTCATACAGGGCATAAGTAATATGTCCTGTGCAGACCACCTCAAGGCCCTATCCCTGTATTTTTTCTCCTACAGGCTTTTGAAGGGAGATCTATGCCTGCATACAGGGCATTGTCAGACCCCACTCTGATGAACCTCCTGCATATCCACAAAACAAACAGTACCAGAATTATCCATTCTAAAGACTTAAACCTTGCCTGTGATATAAATAGGACCTGCTGGAGAGATAAGTATGTATCCCAGAGACTACCCTGTCTATGGAACAGACTTCCCATCCCTGGTTTGGCACCTGTGTCTCTAATTGACACACTTAACCAATAAATAGTTAATCTCACAGGCCCAGGTTTACATTTATCAAGGTTATCAGAACTTGTCAGAGATTTGGGATGCATGGCTAGGGTTAAAAAGGCCCTTGTGGTTGTTAGCCTAGTAAACACCTATGAACCTAAAATGGGCAATAATTTCAGTATGGCATGGACAGATTACAAAAAAGGCATTTGATAGCATTTCTCACTCCTCAGTTAAAGAATGCTTGCATGTACAAGATCCATCATATATTGCTAAATTTTTTATCGTAATTACTATGAAGAAATGGCAAACCACTTTGCAGCTGCACCACAGAAAAGGACAAATACCTATCCAGGGTGTGAAAATCCACTGTAGAATATTTCAAGGTGATTTTTGTCTCTAGTATGTTTTTTCCTTGCTCTTAAACTGTTTACTGAATAGCCTAGGTCACGGGTTCAGTCAGACTCCAAGAAAATCATTAAGTGAAAGAATAGCTCATCCACATTTTGTGGATGATTTAAAACTGTATATTTCATAACATAAACAAGGAGCAGCTACATGTTGTCAAAGCCTTCTCCGATAACATAGGAATGACATTTGGTCTTGTCAAATATGCAAAAGAAACATTACAAGAGGAAAATTGAAGACTTAGAAAAATAGAAAACTTGAAGAGGAATGTAATATAAAAGATTTGGAACAAGAAGAAATGTGCAAATATTTTAAAATGGATGAAGGGGCAGGGTTATAGAATGAGTATGAAAAAATGAGAAAAAACTTGGTAAGGAATATTTTAGAAGACTAGAATTAATAATGAAAAGTACTTTGACATATAGGAATAAAGTTCAAGCTGTAAATCAGTTTGCACGTCCTATTTTAACTTATAGATTTGAGGTAATTAACTGCCCATAAAATAAGCTTGACAGCAAAACAAGAAAATTGCTTCATGCCCATTAAATGATATACAAGAATCAGTATTTGCAAGATTATATATCCCTTGGCCTGAAGGAGGCATGAGCTTCCTTGACATCAGCTATAGTTATAGGTCAATGATTGCATGATTGCATACATATTTATTGATATCAACAGATCCAAACATATTGAAAGTTCTAAAACATGAACAACATATGTCTAAGATGACCTCTTGGTGTAGGTTAGCAGAAGCCTTCAGGCAATCCAACCAAACATGGATAAAAAAGTTACATTGTAAATAACCTCAGTTTAAGGTCCTATGAAGAGGCTTATGCATTTTAAAGAGGTCTACTTATGGTGAGTCCTACCCAGATCTCCTTAAGAGATTGCAAGCACTGAATATTAGACTTAGTATTGGCTATATATTCCTGACAAATGAATGCTTTAAACCGTTAGAGGCTAAATTAAAAGATGAAATAAACAGCCTACAAAATTAAATATTTAACCATATTGATTTAAGATTTGTTCATGTTTATAAATAGATGCTGGATCCTGTTACTACTTTTGAGAAGCGGATTATGGCTACAAAGAAAAGAAAATTTATAAGAGATTGTGACGACTTTAAAAGGGGTTGTGTTTTTTTCTGGCCACATATTGAACAACTCAATATGACTGTGTCTGAAACTAATGACAGTGAGCAAACTATGGGCGCTACTGTCATTCCATCATTGAGTTTGAATCAGCCAGCTTGTGTAGATGCTCATATTGTATCTGCACTTGATCCTGTGGATTTTCTGGAACTTTTACAGATGCACCATTACCTATATGGGAATGAAGCATAAGTAAACAAGAAGAAAGAAGAAGGAAATGAGCTTGAGGGAAGCAGGGACCAGTGACATGTAGCAGATCCACATAATGGATGAGGTAAACGCCAGGAATAATTGAGTTTTTAACCATTCCCAATATTGTTTAACCAAAACTCAATGCTCTCTGTTTGATAAAGGTTTAACGTTTATGCCTGCAACTGCAGGGAACATTTCTAACTTGCGAGAGGATGGTTAACTCAATCTATATCTTATTATTTAGAACATACACTTAAAGATTATTTAAAGTTTTCACAATTATTTTCTTGATAGTAAAATATTTTTTTGCATCAACTTTATGAATGGTATCAACTACATGGGCAGAAAGGATATGCATTCGTAACATTAGATGTGGATTCCTTATTTAGAGTTATAACCAATGATATTGGTATTGAATATGATTGACGGTATTTCAGTATTTATAGTCAACTTAATAATAGTAAAATTTAAGCTATTTGTGAACTGTGAACTTTTGTTTGATAGAAGGTTATATTTACAAAAACAAGGCATAGAGATGGGTACATCTGTGCGAATATTGTCATGGCTTTGTGGGAGAAGGAATATGTATTCTCAGAGAAGAATTCCTACTCTCATAATATAAATTTTTATAAGAAATGTGTTGATGATATATTTATGGTTTGGGATACTGATGAAACTGAATTGTATGTGTTTTTCGAATATTTAACAAGTAGTGTTTTTTACATTTTAAGAAGTCCTTTTCTTTACATAGTATTGATTTTTTTAGGTATCAGTTTGGAGAAATATGATACTGAATTACATACTAAAGTTTATACAAAGGAAAGTAAGAAAAAAATACATATTTATATACATCGAGCATGCATCAGCAGCTTGTCTTTAATAATACATCTAAGGATCAGATGTTACATACTGCCAGATTGAATACCAAGGGTGATGCACTAAATAGCCGAGTGGAGGATCTTAATTTAGATTTCAAGAATAGGGATTAAGATGAAATGAATTTAAGAAAGAATAAAACAGAGCTCATGCCTGAATGATGCACTATAAGTAAACTCTTCTTTTCACAAAGAAGACGGATTAAAGAAATTAATGAAATAATAAAATAAGGTTTAATTTGTCGTATAACACACTTAGAGATACGGTTAAAATAGGTGATAGACCTGATTTTATTTAAAAGAGAAGTACTAATTTAAAACAAAAGATATGTTCTAAGGAACTAGATAAAAATAATGAATGTAAGGTTAGCTAGAGGAAGGGGACATTTTCGTGCAGGAACTGTAGCTTTTGTAAATATATCTTTAAAGGTAATATATTTATGCATCCAATTACTCAATACAGATGTAGTAATCATCTGTAATCTGATTGTAATACTATGAGCTTGATATATATTTTTATGTGTGGTTCTTGTCCGGCTTCCTAAGTTGGCAAGACAAACCAAAAATTAAAAGAAAGGATTTGTGATTATTTGTCAGAGATACGGAGAAAAATGGATAGTAATGCATTATATAAACTTATAAATGGCACACATTGTTTTAGATTTATGGTACTTTAATAAATGCCTCATAATTTAAGGAGACATGACTCAGTGTCAAAAATGGAAAGTTTGGAGTACCGATGGATAAATAAATTAAGGGCTAATAAAAGTCCTAGACTGAATGTTAAAAATGATACAAAGCACGTGCAGAAAATAAGACATTTTGGATAATAATTAGCTTTAATTCCATATTTTCATTGATTGATTATATAATCTACACTCACAAATTATGCAAAAATAATTATTATTCCCCTAGTGTTTTACAATCGTGAAAGCTTGGATGCTTGTTGTTTTAAAATAAAGTATTCTATGTGGTTCTTTGCACTGTTTTTTTTTCTGTATGTGTGCTTTTTGTGTTTGTACCTGGCTTGGTTTTACCCACTTGGGCTTTTCTTTCAGCATTTTCTTTCATTAAAATATTGCATTTAATTAATTTTGCTTTAATGCAATGCAAAAGGTTGATTCTGTTATTCATGCAGATAGTTAGCTATATTCCATAGGCATAACATCACTTTGCAACACTCAAGTTTCATAAAGAAACAAGTAATGTCCTTTTACATTTATCAAGAGCTAACTTTTTATCATTTTATTTTAAATATGTTTACCCTAAGAATCTAGCCCCAATTTAAGTATATGTTTTAGATCGCATAATCAAAATCTTATTATTTTGTTAGGAGAAATTGTCCAGATATGAAAATATTGAGCCTATGTCACAGAAGTATCTCCATCCTGTGATAGCAGTGCCTTTTTAACTTTTTCATAATCCTAATAATTATTTCCTTCCATGTCCATGAAGACTTTTTAATGCTCCCCAGTAAGTTGAACTAAGAAGAGTCTAGCCTGTCACTTCAGTCCCATCCTTCCTGCTGGGCATACATTTTGAAGGCCACAAAGTATGTTTTGGTCAGTTCTATTAATAGTGGGGCTGTGTTTGGTCTTGACACTAAAGCTTTGATTAACAACAGTTGTTTGACTGTAGCTACAATTGTGTTTAGGCAGTGATACGATTAGGATTAGGATCTAGGTGCACTCCACTCAACAGCAACACATCACTCATCTCAGAAAAGGCCATTTCACAACAGCACAGGAATGCTTTCTGTTCATAGGTGTGTACTAGGCTAATGGCCCTGGAGCCTCTACAAGCCTAGCCCAAAATATTTCCCAGGCATCATGCCACCTGATGTTAGTTCACAGTGCCTCTATCTTTTTTGATTTCTCCAAGTCTTTTGGGTTTCTAATACCATGATGGGAATGGACCCCATTCCTAAGTCAGAGTACGATTAAAGTTCATGAAATTAGTATTATTTCACTCTTTGATGTTAGCCAAAAGTGCTCTTCGCAGTACCCGCAATGTGCCCAACAATGACTCCTCCTGCAATTCATATGGTGTTACATGAATTGGTAACATATCTAAATATGATTATAAATTCTTTTTTATAAGACCAGTTGCTCCTACTACTATTGGAACTGTCTGGGTATCTTTCTTTCACATGGCTCTCGTTTCTGCCTGCAGATCAAGGTATTTTATGACTTTGTGTCTCTCTCTATGCAAGACACTATAATCACTAGGTGTGGCAATTTCAATGACCAATGCTACTTTTGTCTTCTTTTCTTGGATCACTATGTCTGGTTTTCTAGCATCTCTCTTTTGGACTGTTGGTATTGGGTGATCCCATGTGATGTAAACGTCATCATTTTCTATGATTCGCTGTGGCTCATGTTTCCAATGTTTTTCAGCCACTTTGATATCATAATGTTTGCACAATCTCCAGTGTAACAATCTCGCCACATTATTATGCCTTTCAGTATAAAGTCCCTCTGCCATTAGAGCATCTCAACCAGCAATAAGGTGTGTAACTGTTTCCAGTTCGGTTCCACAAAACCTACATATGTCTGTTTCTCCCACATGTTCAATGGACTTAGTAAACTAGCATGTACACAGCCCACTATTTTGGGCTGCCAATATTAATCTTTCATTTCTTGATGTAAATTCACCTCTCCTTAACCATTCCTGCGCTCGTTCTTGATCAACATGAGGCTCTTCCAGAAGTCTTTTATACTTGCAACTATATTTATGTTTTTTCCACATTTCTTGCCTTCTCATCCAGTCCTTCACCTTATATTCTTTCTTTTCATTTTTAGCACATTCAGTTGCTGCCTGGTTTTTATTCACTTTTGGTTTGATTTCCATTCCTGCTTGACGTCGATATGCTTCTGCTAAATTAAGCAGAGATGTCATCTTAGATTTATTCTCCTCATGTTTCAAAACTTTCACCACATTTGGATCTTGTGAAATCAGTAGATGTGTGGAGTCCCACGATTGCAGATCTATACATGTAATCAGTTTCAATGAGGCCCATCCCTCCTTCAGAACGGGGGAATATATAATCTTGGTATACACTGATTTTTATAAATCATTTGGTGAGCATGAAGCATCCTTCTTGTTTTGAAATCCAATCTATCCAACACTTTTTGGGACCAGTCAATCACTCCAAAATTATGTTAGGACAGGAAGAGGAAATTGATTTATAGCTTGGATCTTGTTCCTAGGTGTCAGTGCTGTTTTCAGGATTAATTTAAGTCTTCTAAAGTACTCCTTACCAAGCCTTATTCACATTTGTTCATGTTTTATTGCTGATCCTTCATCAATTCCCAACTATTTATACACCCCCTCTTGCTCAAGTTATATCACATTTTTGTCCCAAACTGATGTTTTCCTGGTGCTACAATTTTCCTTTTTTAAATGTTGCTTTTGCACATTTATCAAGACCAAATGACATTCCGATATCATCTGAAAAAGTTTTGACAACCTGCAGCTGTGCTTTCAGTTCCTCATCTGATGAGCTATACAATTTTAAATCATCAACAAAGAGAAGATGAGAAGTCATTAGACTTTGTTGTTTTCTAGAAGCCAAATTGTAGCCATGGCCTAGGCTGTTAAGTAAGCAGCTTATGGTTACTGTAATGTAATCAATCAGTGTAGGGTGTATCTTATACATTTTTAAGCACTCTTTTATCCATGAATGTGGGATACTATCAAATGCTTTGTTGTAGTCAGTCCATGCCATACTTAGATTCTTCCGTTCTTACAATTCTCTACTATAACTTTGTTTAACAACAAATGGTCTTTTGTTCCATATGACTTTCTTTTATTGCCCTTTTGTTCTACTGACATAATTGAGTTTTCTTCTAAATGACTATAAACACTGTCAGCATCAATTCCCGTGTATAGTTTGTATGTTGTCGGAAGACAAGTTATTGGTCTATAATTTTTAGGGTAGCTTGCAGGTTCACTCTTAAGCAAGAGCATTGTTTTTCCTGTTGTTAACCAGTGCAGTGTGTGTTCGGGGTGCATATATAAATGGTTCTTACTCATGGCTAAATCATCGTACAAAGAAGTTAATACTTTAAGCCAAAAGTTAGGTACTGCATCTGGGCCTGGGGTTTTCCAATTAGAGGCTTTTCTCAACTTTATTTCAATCTCTCTAGTTGTTATTTCATCCCATTTCATATCCTGTACCTTTAAACTTCTTATTCTTTTGTTTACTACTTCTGTTCATTTAGCATCTTTGTTATGTTCCACAGGATCTTCATAGGTTCTTCTCCAAAATGTATCTACTTCCTCTTTTTTTGGCAGTCTATCTATTCCTTTTACCTTATTTCCCAGTTCTCTATAAAACTTTTTTGGGTCATCAATAATCCTGTTTATTTTGTGTTTTTCCCTTATATTTATCTTCATATCTTCTAAGTCTTTTCGCCTGTTTTGTGATTTTTGGTTTGTTATCTCCAACAGTGCATAATAGATCCTGGTCTGTTCTAATACCGCTCATTGCTTTTATCACATCGATCATTCTTAATATTTTCATTGATCTTTTCCCTCTTCTATAATCTTCTAACAATGATACTTCTTGTCTTAGCTGCTTTATAGTTTTCTCTATTCGATATTTCCATGATGGTATTCGCTGTTGCTCCCTCTTTTCCCTCGCTACCCTATGCTCCTGTGGTAGAACTTTATCAGTTATTAATTTAGCAGCACAGTAATATCTTCTGTTTACTTCTGTTGCATTGCATGGGTCTCTATGGACAGTGGTAATTACTGTGTTCATTTGTTTTATCAAGCTTCTGACTTTTGGGGTTTTATTAACCTTCTGCAGTCTATTTCTCTCATTGATCTTGATATATCTATCTTTGTCTATTAAATCAAGCAACTCTTCTCTTAACTTCTTTTCTTCCATACTGAGGGTACATCCCTTGTTTTCCATTTCCTGTGGGCATTCTATAGAAAGTTCTATAGCATCTTCCTGTGGCACATTCTCTTCAGTTTCATCCTGTGTCTTCTGTTGTTCTGTCATATGGGAACTCACTGGCCTATCACTCCTCAACATTGACTGCATCAGAGTTTCCACAGTTTCCTGTTTTGTTCCTTGCTGTCTAGCTTCAAATGAATGTTTATACTGGTTTCTTGTGGAAGGCTTCAAAATATCTTTATATGGCACCTGACCAGGTACTTCCTGTTCCACTGGTTTCCCCTTAATTTGGATATCCATTGCTCTATCCTGTTGTGGTGCTTTCTGCATTTGATTTTGTACACTGAATCCTTCTCTTTACAATTGTTCCATTACTTCAATTTCTATTTCTTTGACTTCTCCATTACTCATCTCTTTTTCTACTTTTCCTCTTAGTCAAATATCTCTAAGTTGTGTTGTTTATATTTTTCCACTTCCTCAAAGGCTTCTTTTTCCAAAGAGATCAAAGTTTCTTGATCTATATACTGTTTTTCAAAAATCTGTTGTAGTAATGAACGCAAATTTTTATCTGAAGCTTCTGACAGTTTTTCCTGCAAAGGTATTTTTCTTTCCTCTAATTTCTCTCTTAATCGTTTTGTATACCTTGTATCTGGAAATTCTGGGCTTCTTGCATAATAATAACAATACATAATTTCTTTCTTATCCTCAATAGTCCACTGTATCATCTTATGGCTCTTTTTTGACGAATCAATTTTTGTCCTTTTTGTGGACTGCTGCTTCCTTCTACAACAGGGGGCCATCCTCCTCCTGAGCCTGGCCTGGCCCCATTGTAGGAATATTTCCTCATTTTGAGGATTCTACACTGTCATTTTTTCCAGTCCTGGCACCAGTGTGCCTACCAGGATTGGGCACTTTTTTATCCTAGGTCTTGTGCCCCCAGTTATCTTTTTTCATTTTTGACTTACTTCTGTCCATGATATATGCTATATAAATACAGTCTATATATCAGTATCGCCTTGGTGAGATTTTGTGAAAAACAGGGTCCACCTCGCAAAGGTAACTCACCAAGACTTGAGGATGAATTTAATTTCAGCACTACTACACTCCTTTGCTTGATGACTTTTCATATCGCCATCAGGAACACTGAAGTGATCCCTCAGGTGAACTTTTTGTTACCCATCCACTTGTCGAGATCTATCTTGAAGAGGGCCAGTGAGGTGCTTTGCTTGACATTAATGGGGAGTTTATTCCAGTGTATGGGCAGTCCCTGGGTGATGAACCTGTCCTCCAGTATGTTCTGTTGATTGTGGTAATGAGATTGTGATTTTTTGAGTGATTGGCACGGGGGGACTGGGGTTTCTTTAAGTGTAGCATTTCAAGTAGGGCTGGGTCAGATATGGCTTTGTAAGTCAAGCAGAGATCACCTCTAAATAGATGATAAAAGACTGAGAACAGCTGAAGTTTCTCGAGTCTCTCCATGTAGGCCATGTGTTTAAGGCCTAGGATTTTTTGTGAGGTACTTTTGTGGCCTCTCCAGCTGTTGAAGGTGTCTGGTCAGGTACATGTCAAACAAGGCATTATACTTCATAACTGGTCTAATGAGGGATGAGTAGAGAAGGATGATGACCTCTTTCTTCCCGGATATGAAACCTTTGGTTATAAGATGTGCCACATAGAAGGACTTTCTGACCACAGTGGCAATGTGGTGGTCAAAGGTGAGGTTGCTATCGACCTAGGTGCCCAAATCTCTTATGGCACCTTTAGTGTTCAGTGGGCTCCCATCAATGTGGTAATTAGTGGGCACTGAGTTTTTTCCAAAGGGGATGATAACGCATTATTTGGCATTGAGCTTAAGGCCATGGTTCTGACACCAGTCGTTGGTCTCAGTGAGGTCCTTTTGTAGGATGTCTGCATTACTTGGGGAATTAATAATGACTCCTAGCTTGTAGTCATCAGTGAAACTGATCAGCCAGAGTCCTTCTTTGTTGGCCTGGACTTCTGAGAAGTAAATGCCAAACAGAAGAGGGCCCAAGACTAAGCCCTGTGGAACTCCACTTGTGACTGTTCAATAGTGTAACTTGGAATCCACTACTTTCACTCTGTGGGTCTTGTCTGTGAGCCAATTTGCAACCCACCTAGTGATATAAGGATTGATGACTAGTTTGGTGAGTTTATCAATGATACCTGAGTGGGGAATGGTATCAAAGGCCTTGGCCAGGTCGAGGTAGGCTGTATGCACTGCCTAACCCTCATCCACAACCTTGGTGACTGCCTCGAAGAAGTCAACCAGGATCAGCAGGCAGGATCTCCCCTTGACAAAGCCAAACAGTGTGGGACCAAGAGTTTGGAGATTGTTTATATCTTTGTTAAGCAGGTCCATGATGATGTGCTCCATAGCTTTACATACCGGAGTCATCAGGCTAATGAGGCAATAGTTCCCAAGGTCTGTAGTCTCTCCCCATTTATGGAGAAGGATGACTGTAGCAGTGTGTGCCATTCATTAGGGACAAAGCCTATGGTAAGGCTGTGATTGAACAGGGCCATGTGTGGTGTCAGTTCATTTTGTAGCTCATGTAGAACACAGCCAGGGATATTATCAGGTCCCATGGATGCTGTATTCTTGGTTTTGGACAATGCAGCTTTTACCTGTGCTGCAGAAGTTCTGGGTACCAGGCTTTCTTCTGGTATTGTGATAGGACCTTGGGTGGGGGGGCAATTTGGCACTGAATCTGTCAGCCAGTATGTTGGCTGTATCTGTTGGCTCAGGATAGAAGGTGCCATTGTACAATAACTCATAGCAAATCTGGATATTGCCTTGGAGGCTCTTGGTATAGCTATAGAAGGCTTTGTGGTTGTTTTTAGTGTCAGTCCCAATTCTGCCTTCATAGATAGCTTTAGAGGATTTGTTGAGGCTGATAAGGGAGTTTTTTCAGTCTTGTGACTTCACTTTTTTCTGCAACAGCTTCTTCCTTCTGTTGTAGAGTTTGTTAATGGCTGGAGACCACCATATTGGCTTCCTTTTTTGGAGGAGAGCATCTTAATTCTGTTTGGTTTGGCAAGTTCCATGCATTTGGGTATGTGATCGTACAGTGCATTGGTGTATGATTCAGCAGTCATGTAGCTATTTTCCATTAGTATGGGTGCCGAGAAGCTAGCCACCTCTCTTTTTATGAGCCCAAAGTCAGCTTTGTAGAAGTTTTTCATGGTGGTCACCTCTGCAGGGGGGGGGGGGGGGTGAAGGTGAAATGGAGATTTCCATGGTGATCAGTTTGTGGTCGGATCTAACCATGGAGAAATTGACTATAGGTGTGGAGCAGTGGTCTGCTATGTTGGTGATAACCAGGTCGAGGATGTTGCTTCCTTTAGTGGGGGTCAGAATGAGCTGGTCCAGAGCATTGGAATTTATGAATTCCAAGAAGCGTTGGGCCAGTGCATTGGTACTTGAAAGTCTTCCCAGTTGATGGAAGAGTAGCTGAAGTCACCCAGTATGAAAGTATTGGGCTGGACCTTGATAGATTCCAGGGTGCTCAGGAATGTGGAGTGAGAGTCTAGGGAACATGGTTGGGGATCTGTTGCAGGCTATGACCTGTATTGCCG